>NC_137728.1:0-10000 GCF_964034855.1 Anser brachyrhynchus | reverse complement strand
TGCGGTTAGGGTTATGTTTAGGGTTGTTAGGAAAGAGTGAAGACGCAGAGTCCTGTTGAGTGTGGGGTTGCGTAAAGGCTCCCCCAGGGAGTTCAGGTGTACCCAAAGGCTTCCGCTGAGAGCACTTTTTGATGGCAGAAAGTGGCACCGTACGTGTTTTTTCGGGTCTAACTCGGGTTGAGCTTCTTGTTGCGGTTAGGGTTATGTTTAGGGTTGTTAGGAAAGAGCGAAGACGCAGAGTCCTGTTGAGTGTGGGGTTGCGTAAAGGCTCCCCCAGGGAGTTCAGGTGTACCCAAAGGCTTCCGCTGAGAGCACTTTTTGATGGCAGAAAGTGGCACCGTACGTGTTTTTTCGGGTCTAACTCGGGTTCAGCTTCTTGTTGCGGTTAGGGTTATGTTTAGGGTTGTTAGGAAAGAGTGAAGACGCAGAGTCCTGTTGAGTGTGGGGTTGCGTAAAGGCTCCCCCAGGGAGTTCAGGTGTACCCAAAGGCTTCCGCTGAGAGCACTTTTTGATGGCAGAAAGTGGCACCGTACGTGTTTTTTCGGGTCTAACTCGGGTTCAGCTTCTTGTTGCGGTTAGGGTTATGTTTAGGGTTGTTAGGAAAGAGTGAAGACGCAGAGTCCTGTTGAGTGTGGGGTTGCGTAAAGGCTCCCCCAGGGAGTTCAGGTGTACCCAAAGGCTTCCGCTGAGAGCACTTTTTGATGGCAGAAAGTGGCACCGTACGTGTTTTTTCGGGTCTAACTCGGGTTCAGCTTCTTGTTGCGGTTAGGGTTATGTTTAGGGTTGTTAGGAAAGAGTGAAGACGCAGAGTCCTGTTGAGTGCGGGGTTGCGTAAAGGCTCCCCCAGGGAGTTCAGGTGTACCCAAAGGCTTCCGCTGAGAGCACTTTTGGATGGCAGAAAGTGGCACCGTACGTGTTTTTTCGGGTCTAACTCGGGTTCAGCTTCTTGTTGCGGTTAGGGTTATGTTTAGGGTTGTTAGGAAAGAGTGAAGACGCAGAGTCCTGTTGAGTGTGGGGTTGCGTAAAGGCTCCCCCAGGGAGTTCAGGTGTACCCAAAGGCTTCCGCTGAGAGCACTTTTTGATGGCAGAAAGTGGCACCGTACGTGTTTTTTCGGGTCTAACTCGGGTTCAGCTTCTTGTTGCGGTTAGGGTTATGTTTAGGGTTGTTAGGAAAGAGTGAAGACGCAGAGTCCTGTTGAGTGTGCGGTTGCGTAAAGGCTCCCCCAGGGAGTTCAGGTGTACCCAAAGGCTTCCGCTGAGAGCACTTTTTGATGGCAGAAAGTGGCACCGTACGTGTTTTTTCGGGTCTAACTCGGGTTCAGCTTCTTGTTGCGGTTAGGGTTATGTTTAGGGTTGTTAGGAAAGAGTGAAGACGCAGAGTCCTGTTGAGTGTGGGGTTGCGTAAAGGCTCCCCCAGGGAGTTCAGGTGTACCCAAAGGCTTCCGCTGAGAGCACTTTTTGATGGCAGAAAGTGGCACCGTACGTGTTTTTTCGGGTCTAACTCGGGTTCAGCTTCTTGTTGCGGTTAGGGTTATGTTTAGGGTTGTTAGGAAAGAGTGAAGACGCAGAGTCCTGTTGAGTGTGGGGTTGCGTAAAGGCTCCCCCAGGGAGTTCAGGTGTACCCAAAGGCTTCCGCTGAGAGCACTTTTTGATGGCAGAAAGTGGCACCGTACGTGTTTTTTCGGGTCTAACTCGGGTTCAGCTTCTTGTTGCGGTTAGGGTTATGTTTAGGGTTGTTAGGAAAGAGTGAAGACGCAGAGTCCTGTTGAGTGTGGGGTTGCGTAAAGGCTCCCCCAGGGAGTTCACGTGTACCCAAAGGCTTCCGCTGAGAGCACTTTTTGATGGCAGAAAGTGGCACCGTACGTGTTTTTTCGGGTCTAACTCGGGTTCAGCTTCTTGTTGCGGTTAGGGTTATGTTTAGGGTTGTTAGGAAAGAGCGAAGACGCAGAGTCCTGTTGAGTGTGGGGTTGCGTAAAGGCTCCCCCAGGGAGTTCAGGTGTACCCAAAGGCTTCCGCTGAGAGCACTTTTGGATGGCAGAAAGTGGCACCGTACGTGTTTTTTCGGGTCTAACTCGGGTTCAGCTTCTTGTTGCGGTTAGGGTTATGTTAGGGTTGTTAGGAAAGAGTGAAGACGCAGAGTCCTGTTGAGTGTGGGGTTGCGTAAAGGCTCCCCCAGGGAGTTCAGGTGTACCCAAAGGCTTCCGCTGAGAGCACTTTTTGATGGCAGAAAGTGGCACCGTACGTGTTTTTTCGGGTCTAACTCGGGTTCAGCTTCTTGTTGCGGTTAGGGTTATGTTTAGGGTTGTTAGGAAAGAGTGAAGACGCAGAGTCCTGTTGAGTGTGGGGTTGCGTAAAGGCTCCCCCAGGGAGTTCAGGTGTACCCAAAGGCTTCCGCTGAGAGCACTTTTTGATGGCAGAAAGTGGCACCGTACGTGTTTTTTCGGGTCTAACTCGGGTTGAGCTTCTTGTTGTGGTTAGGGTTATGTTTAGTGTTGTTAGGAAAGAGTGAAGACGCAGAGTCCTGTTGAGTGTGGGGTTGCGTAAAGGCTCCCCCAGGGAGTTCAGGTGTACCCAAAGGCTTCCGCTGAGAGCACTTTTTGATGGCAGAAAGTGGCACCGTACGTGTTTTTTCGGGTCTAACTCGGGTTCAGCTTCTTGTTGCGGTTAGGGTTATGTTTAGGGTTGTTAGGAAAGAGTGAAGACGCAGAGTCCTGTTGAGTGTGGGGTTGCGTAAAGGCTCCCCCAGGGAGTTCAGGTGTACCCAAAGGCTTCCGCTGAGAGCACTTTTTGATGGCAGAAAGTGGCACCGTACGTGTTTTTTCGGGTCTAACTCGGGTTCAGCTTCTTGTTGCGGTTAGGGTTATGTTTAGGGTTGTTAGGAAAGAGTGAAGACGCAGAGTCCTGTTGAGTGCGGGGTTGCGTAAAGGCTCCCCCAGGGAGTTCACGTGTACCCAAAGGCTTCCGCTGAGAGCACTTTTTGATGGCAGAAAGTGGCACCGTACGTGTTTTTTCGGGTCTAACTCGGGTTCAGCTTCTTGTTGCGGTTAGGGTTATGTTTAGGGTTGTTAGGAAAGAGTGAAGACGCAGAGTCCTGTTGAGTGTGGGGTTGCGTAAAGGCTCCCCCAGGGAGTTCAGGTGTACCCAAAGGCTTCCGCTGAGAGCACTTTTTGATGGCAGAAAGTGGCACCGTACGTGTTTTTTCGGGTCTAACTCGGGTTCAGCTTCTTGTTGCGGTTAGGGTTATGTTTAGGGTTGTTAGGAAAGAGTGAAGACGCAGAGTCCTGTTGAGTGTGGGGTTGCGTAAAGGCTCCCCCAGGGAGTTCACGTGTACCCAAAGGCTTCCGCTGAGAGCACTTTTTGATGGCAGAAAGTGGCATCGTACGTGTTTTTTCGGGTCTAACTCGGGTTCAGCTTCTTGTTGCGGTTAGGGTTATGTTTAGGGTTGTTAGGAAAGAGTGAAGACGCAGAGTCCTGTTGAGTGTGGGGTTGCGTAAAGGCTCCCCCAGGGAGTTCAGGTGTACCCAAAGGCTTCCGCTGAGAGCACTTTTTGATGGCAGAAAGTGGCACCGTACGTGTTTTTTCGGGTCTAACTCGGGTTCAGCTTCTTGTTGCGGTTAGGGTTATGTTTAGGGTTGTTAGGAAAGAGTGAAGACGCAGAGTCCTGTTGAGTGTGGGGTTGCGTAAAGGCTCCCCCAGGGAGTTCAGGTGTACCCAAAGGCTTCCGCTGAGAGCACTTTTTGATGGCAGAAAGTGGCACCGTACGTGTTTTTTCGGGTCTAACTCGGGTTCAGCTTCTTGTTGCGGTTAGGGTTATGTTTAGGGTTGTTAGGAAAGAGCGAAGACGCAGAGTCCTGTTGAGTGTCGGGTTGCGTAAAGGCTCCCCCAGGGAGTTCAGGTGTACCCAAAGGCTTCCGCTGAGAGCACTTTTGGATGGCAGAAAGTGGCACCGTACGTGTTTTTTCGGGTCTAACTCGGGTTCAGCTTCTTGTTGCGGTTAGGGTTATGTTTAGGGTTGTTAGGAAAGAGTGAAGACGCAGAGTCCTGTTGAGTGTGGGGTTGCGTAAAGGCTCCCCCAGGGAGTTCAGGTGTACCCAAAGGCTTCCGCTGAGAGCACTTTTTGATGGCAGAAAGTGGCACCGTACGTGTTTTTTCGGGTCTAACTCGGGTTCAGCTTCTTGTTGCGGTTAGGGTTATGTTTAGGGTTGTTAGGAAAGAGTGAAGACGCAGAGTCCTGTTGAGTGTGGGGTTGCGTAAAGGCTCCCCCAGGGAGTTCAGGTGTACCCAAAGGCTTCCGCTGAGAGCACTTTTTGATGGCAGAAAGTGGCACCGTACGTGTTTTTTCGGGTCTAACTCGGGTTGAGCTTCTTGTTGCGGTTAGGGTTATGTTTAGGGTTGTTAGGAAAGAGTGAAGACGCAGAGTCCTGTTGAGTGTGGGGTTGCGTAAAGGCTCCCCCAGGGAGTTCAGGTGTACCCAAAGGCTTCCGCTGAGAGCACTTTTGGATGGCAGAAAGTGGCACCGTACGTGTTTTTTCGGGTCTAACTCGGGTTCAGCTTCTTGTTGCGGTTAGGGTTATGTTTAGGGTTGTTAGGAAAGAGTGAAGACGCAGAGTCCTGTTGAGTGTGGGGTTGCGTAAAGGCTCCCCCAGGGAGTTCAGGTGTACCCAAAGGCTTCCGCTGAGAGCACTTTTTGATGGCAGAAAGTGGCACCGTACGTGTTATTTCGGGTCTAACTCGGGTTCAGCTTCTTGTTGCGGTTAGGGTTATGTTTAGGGTTGTTAGGAAAGAGCGAAGACGCAGAGTCCTGTTGAGTGTGGGGTTGCGTAAAGGCTCCCCCAGGGAGTTCAGGTGTACCCAAAGGCTTCCGCTGAGAGCACTTTTTGATGGCAGAAAGTGGCACCGTACGTGTTTTTTCGGGTCTAACTCGGGTTCAGCTTCTTGTTGCGGTTAGGGTTATGTTTAGGGTTGTTAGGAAAGAGTGAAGACGCAGAGTCCTGTTGAGTGTGGGGTTGCGTAAAGGCTCCCCCAGGGAGTTCAGGTGTACCCAAAGGCTTCCGCTGAGAGCACTTTTTGATGGCAGAAAGTGGCACCGTACGTGTTTTTTCGGGTCTAACTCGGGTTCAGCTTCTTGTTGCGGTTAGGGTTATGTTTAGGGTTGTTAGGAAAGAGTGAAGACGCAGAGTCCTGTTGAGTGTGGGGTTGCGTAAAGGCTCCCCCAGGGAGTTCAGGTGTACCCAAAGGCTTCCGCTGAGAGCACTTTTTGATGGCAGAAAGTGGCACCGTACGTGTTTTTTCGGGTCTAACTCGGGTTCAGCTTCTTGTTGCGGTTAGGGTTATGTTTAGGGTTGTTAGGAAAGAGTGAAGACGCAGAGTCCTGTTGAGTGTGGGGTTGCGTAAAGGCTCCCCCAGGGAGTTCAGGTGTACCCAAAGGCTTCCGCTGAGAGCACTTTTTGATGGCAGAAAGTGGCACCGTACGTGTTTTTTCGGGTCTAACTCGGGTTGAGCTTCTTGTTGCGGTTAGGGTTATGTTTAGGGTTGTTAGGAAAGAGTGAAGACGCAGAGTCCTGTTGAGTGTGGGGTTGCGTAAAGGCTCCCCCAGGGAGTTCAGGTGTACCCAAAGGCTTCCGCTGAGAGCACTTTTTGATGGCAGAAAGTGGCACCGTACGTGTTTTTTCGGGTCTAACTCGGGTTGAGCTTCTTGTTGCGGTTAGGGTTATGTTTAGGGTTGTTAGGAAAGAGCGAAGACGCAGAGTCCTGTTGAGTGTGGGGTTGCGTAAAGGCTCCCCCAGGGAGTTCAGGTGTACCCAAAGGCTTCCGCTGAGAGCACTTTTTGATGGCAGAAAGTGGCACCGTACGTGTTTTTTCGGGTCTAACTCGGGTTCAGCTTCTTGTTGCGGTTAGGGTTATGTTTAGGGTTGTTAGGAAAGAGCGAAGACGCAGAGTCCTGTTGAGTGTGGGGTTGCGTAAAGGCTCCCCCAGGGAGTTCAGGTGTACCCAAAGGCTTCCGCTGAGAGCACTTTTTGATGGCAGAAAGTGGCACCGTACGTGTTTTTTCGGGTCTAACTCGGGTTCAGCTTCTTGTTGCGGTTAGGGTTATGTTTAGGGTTGTTAGGAAAGAGTGAAGACGCAGAGTCCTGTTGAGTGCGGGGTTGCGTAAAGGCTCCCCCAGGGAGTTCAGGTGTACCCAAAGGCTTCCGCTGAGAGCACTTTTTGATGGCAGAAAGTGGCACCGTACGTGTTTTTTCGGGTCTAACTCGGGTTCAGCTTCTTGTTGCGGTTAGGGTTATGTTTAGGGTTGTTAGGAAAGAGTGAAGACGCAGAGTCCTGTTGAGTGTGGGGTTGCGTAAAGGCTCCCCCAGGGAGTTCAGGTGTACCCAAAGGCTTCCGCTGAGAGCACTTTTTGATGGCAGAAAGTGGCACCGTACGTGTTTTTTCGGGTCTAACTCGGGTTCAGCTTCTTGTTGCGGTTAGGGTTATGTTTAGGGTTGTTAGGAAAGAGTGAAGACGCAGAGTCCTGTTGAGTGTGCGGTTGCGTAAAGGCTCCCCCAGGGAGTTCAGGTGTACCCAAAGGCTTCCGCTGAGAGCACTTTTTGATGGCAGAAAGTGGCATCGTACGTGTTTTTTCGGGTCTAACTCGGGTTCAGCTTCTTGTTGCGGTTAGGGTTATGTTTAGGGTTGTTAGGAAAGAGTGAAGACGCAGAGTCCTGTTGAGTGTGGGGTTGCGTAAAGGCTCCCCCAGGGAGTTCAGGTGTACCCAAAGGCTTCCGCTGAGAGCACTTTTTGATGGCAGAAAGTGGCACCGTACGTGTTTTTTCGGGTCTAACTCGGGTTCAGCTTCTTGTTGCGGTTAGGGTTATGTTTAGGGTTGTTAGGAAAGAGTGAAGACGCAGAGTCCTGTTGAGTGTGGGGTTGCGTAAAGGCTCCCCAGGGAGTTCAGGTGTACCCAAAGGCTTCCGCTGAGAGCACTTTTTGATGGCAGAAAGTGGCACCGTACGTGTTTTTTCGGGTCTAACTCGGGTTCAGCTTCTTGTTGCGGTTAGGGTTATGTTTAGGGTTGTTAGGAAAGAGTGAAGACGCAGAGTCCTGTTGAGTGTGGGGTTGCGTAAAGGCTCCCCCAGGGAGTTCAGGTGTACCCAAAGGCTTCCGCTGAGAGCACTTTTGGATGGCAGAAAGTGGCACCGTACGTGTTTTTTCGGGTCTAACTCGGGTTCAGCTTCTTGTTGCGGTTAGGGTTATGTTTAGGGTTGTTAGGAAAGAGCGAAGACGCAGAGTCCTGTTGAGTGTGGGGTTGCGTAAAGGCTCCCCCAGGGAGTTCAGGTGTACCCAAAGGCTTCCGCTGAGAGCACTTTTGGATGGCAGAAAGTGGCACCGTACGTGTTTTTTCGGGTCTAACTCGGGTTCAGCTTCTTGTTGCGGTTAGGGTTATGTTTAGGGTTGTTAGGAAAGAGTGAAGACGCAGAGTCCTGTTGAGTGTGGGGTTGCGTAAAGGCTCCCCCAGGGAGTTCAGGTGTACCCAAAGGCTTCCGCTGAGAGCACTTTTTGATGGCAGAAAGTGGCACCGTACGTGTTTTTTCGGGTCTAACTCGGGTTCAGCTTCTTGTTGCGGTTAGGGTTATGTTTAGGGTTGTTAGGAAAGAGTGAAGACGCAGAGTCCTGTTGAGTGTGGGGTTGCGTAAAGGCTCCCCCAGGGAGTTCAGGTGTACCCAAAGGCTTCCGCTGAGAGCACTTTTTGATGGCAGAAAGTGGCACCGTAACGTGTTTTTTCGGGTCTAACTCGGGTTCAGCTTCTTGTTGCGGTTAGGGTTATGTTTAGGGTTGTTAGGAAAGAGTGAAGACGCAGAGTCCTGTTGAGTGTGGGGTTGCGTAAAGGCTCCCCCAGGGAGTTCAGGTGTACCCAAAGGCTTCCGCTGAGAGCACTTTTTGATGGCAGAAAGTGGCACCGTACGTGTTTTTTCGGGTCTAACTCGGGTTCAGCTTCTTGTTGCGGTTAGGGTTATGTTTAGGGTTGTTAGGAAAGAGTGAAGACGCAGAGTCCTGTTGAGTGTGGGGTTGCGTAAAGGCTCCCCCAGGGAGTTCAGGTGTACCCAAAGGCTTCCGCTGAGAGCACTTTTTGATGGCAGAAAGTGGCACCGTACGTGTTTTTTCGGGTCTAACTCGGGTTCAGCTTCTTGTTGCGGTTAGGGTTATGTTTAGGGTTGTTAGGAAAGAGTGAAGACGCAGAGTCCTGTTGAGTGTGGGGTTGCGTAAAGGCTCCCCCAGGGAGTTCAGGTGTACCCAAAGGCTTCCGCTGAGAGCACTTTTTGATGGCAGAAAGTGGCACCGTACGTGTTTTTTCGGGTCTAACTCGGGTTCAGCTTCTTGTTGCGGTTAGGGTTATGTTTAGGGTTGTTAGGAAAGAGTGAAGACGCAGAGTCCTGTTGAGTGTGGGGTTGCGTAAAGGCTCCCCCAGGGAGTTCAGGTGTACCCAAAGGCTTCCGCTGAGAGCACTTTTTGATGGCAGAAAGTGGCACCGTACGTGTTTTTTCGGGTCTAACTCGGGTTCAGCTTCTTGTTGCGGTTAGGGTTATGTTTAGGGTTGTTAGGAAAGAGTGAAGACGCAGAGTCCTGTTGAGTGTGGGGTTGCGTAAAGGCTCCCCCAGGGAGTTCAGGTGTACCCAAAGGCTTCCGCTGAGAGCACTTTTTGATGGCAGAAAGTGGCACCGTACGTGTTTTTTCGGGTCTAACTCGGGTTCAGCTTCTTGTTGCGGTTAGGGTTATGTTTAGGGTTGTTAGGAAAGAGTGAAGACGCAGAGTCCTGTTGAGTGTGGGGTTGCGTAAAGGCTCCCCCAGGGAGTTCAGGTGTACCCAAAGGCTTCCGCTGAGAGCACTTTTTGATGGCAGAAAGTGGCACCGTACGTGTTTTTTCGGGTCTAACTCGGGTTCAGCTTCTTGTTGCGGTTAGGGTTATGTTTAGGGTTGTTAGGAAAGAGTCGAAGACGCAGAGTCCTGTTGAGTGTGGGGTTGCGTAAAGGCTCCCCCAGGGAGTTCAGGTGTACCCAAAGGCTTCCGCTGAGAGCACTTTTTGATGGCAGAAAGTGGCACCGTACGTGTTTTTTCGGGTCTAACTCGGGTTCAGCTTCTTGTTGCGGTTAGGGTTATGTTTAGGGTTGTTAGGAAAGAGCGAAGACGCAGAGTCCTGTTGAGTGTGGGGTTGCGTAAAGGCTCCCCAGGGAGTTCAGGTGTACCCAAAGGCTTCCGCTGAGAGCACTTTTTGATGGCAGAAAGTGGCACCGTACGTGTTTTTTCGGGTCTAACTCGGGTTCAGCTTCTTGTTGCGGTTAGGGTTATGTTTAGGGTTGTTAGGAAAGAGTGAAGACGCAGAGTCCTGTTGAGTGTGGGGTTGCGTAAAGGCTCCCCCAGGGAGTTCAGGTGTACCCAAAGGCTTCCGCTGAGAGCACTTTTTGATGGCAGAAAGTGGCACCGTACGTGTTTTTTCGGGTCTAACTCGGGTTGAGCTTCTTGTTGCGGTTAGGGTTATGTTTAGGGTTGTTAGGAAAGAGTGAAGACGCAGAGTCCTGTTGAGTGTGGGGTTGCGTAAAGGCTCCCCCAGGGAGTTCACGGTGTACCCAAAGGCTTCCGCTGAGAGCACTTTTTGATGGCAGAAAGTGCACCGTACGTGTTTTTTCGGGTCTAACTCGGGTTGAGCTTCTTGTTGCGGTTAGGGTTATGTTTAGGGTTGTTAGGAAAGAGTGAAGACGCAGAGTCCTGTTGAGTGTGGGGTTGCGTAAAGGCTCCCCCAGGGAGTTCACGGTGTACCCAAAGGCTTACTCGTCACTAGTAGCACTTTTTGATGCAGAAAGTGGCACCGTACGTGTTTTTTCGTGGTCTCACTCTGGTTGAGCTTCTTGTTGCGGTTAGGGTATATGTTTAGGGTTGTTAGGACAAGAGTGAAGACGCAGAGTCCCTGTTGAGTGTGGGGTTGCGTAAAGCTCCCCAGGTGAGTTCACGTGTACCCAAAGGCTTC